>NC_052670.1:7634564-7658499 GCF_016802725.1 Solenopsis invicta
TGATATAAGTCTTTGCTTTTTCAATTCAGAAATTCGATACATCATGATAAAAAGTATATATCTTCTGTGGGCTATCAGAACATAGAGATATTGAAGAAATTCGGAAAAAAACCAATTTTACTCAAAAATTTCGAACTTTGACTGATATAATCCTTTCGTCTTTCGCTTTAGCGATTCGATCCAGTATGATAAAAGTTAGAACACTTCTCGGGGCTATCAGAACACAAAGATATTGGAGAAATTCGCACAAAAAATTTTACTCAAAAATTTCGAAATTTGACTGATATAAGTCTTTCCTTTTTCAGTTCAGAAATTCGATACATCATGATAAAAGGTAAATATCTTCTGTGGGCTATCAGAACACAGAGATATTGAAGAAATTCGGAAAAAAACCAATTTTACTCAAAAATTTCGAACTTTGACTGATATAATCCTTTCGTCTTTCGCTTTAGCGATTCGATCCATTATGATAAAAGTTAAAACACTTCTCGGGGCTATCAGAACACAAAGATATTGGAGAAATTCGCACAAAAAATTTTACTCAAAAATTTCGAAATTTGACTGATATAAGTCTTTCCTTTTTCAGTTCAGAAATTCGATGCATCATGTTAAAAGGTATATATCTTCTGTGGGCTATCAGAACACAGAGATATTGAAGAAATTCGGAAAAAAACCAATTTTTCTCAAAAATTTCGAACTTTGACTGATATAACTCTTTCGTCTCTCACTTTAGCGATTGGATCCACTATGATAAAAGTTAGAACTCTTCTCGGGGATATCAGAACAGAGAGATATTGGAGAAATTCGCACAAAAAATTTTACTCAAAAATTTCGAAATTTGACTCATATAAGTCTTTCCTTTTTCAGTTCAGAAATTCGATACATCATGATAAAAGATATATCTCTTCTTAGGGGTATCAGAACACAGAGATATTGAAGAAATTCGGAAAAAAACCAATTTTACTCAAAAATTTCGAACTTTGACTGATATAATACTTTCGTCTTTCGCTTGAGCGATTCGATCCATTATGATAAAAGTTAAAACTCTTCTCGGGGCTATGAGGACACAAAGATATTGGAGAAATTCGCACAAAAAATTTTACTCAAAAATTTCGAAATTTGACTGATATAAGTCTTTCCTTTTTCAGTTCAGAAATACGATACATCATGATAAAAGGTATATAACTTCTGTGGGCTATCAGAACACAGAGATATTGAAGAAATTCGGAAAAAAACGAATTTTACTCAAAAATTTCGAACTTTGACTGATATAACTCTTTCGTCTTTCACTTTAGCGATTGGATCCACTATGATAAAAGTTAGAACTCTTCTCGGGGATATCAGAACAGACAGATATTGGAGAAATTCGCAAAAAAAATTTTACTCAAAAATTTCGAAATTTGACTGATATAAGTCTTTCCTTTTTCAGTTCAGAAATTCGATACATCATGATAAAAGGTATATATCTTCTGTGGGCTATCAGAACACAGAGATATTGAAAAAATTCGGAAAAAAACCAATTTTACTCAAAAATTTCGAACTTTGACTGATATAACTCTTTCGTCTTTCACTTTAGCGATTCGATCCATTATGATAAAAGTTAGAACTCTTCTAGGGGCTATCAGAACACAGAGATATTGGAGAAATTCTCAAAAAAAATTTTACTCAAAAATTTCGAAATTTGACTGATATAAGTCTTTCCTTTTTCAGTTCAGACATTCGATACATCATGATAAAAGATATATCTCGTCTTAGGGGTATCAGAACACAGAGATATTGAAGAAATTCGGAAAAAAACCAATTTTACTCAAAAATTTCGAACTTTGACTGATATAATACTTTCGTCTTTCGCTTGAGCGATTCGATCCATTATGATAAAAGTTAAAACTCTTCTCGGGGCTATCAGATCACAAAGATATTGGAGAAATTCGCACAAAAAATTTTACTCAAAAATTTCGAAATTTGACTGATATAAGTCTTTCCTTTTTCAGTTCAGAAATTCGATGCATCATGATAAAAGGTATATATCTTCTGTGGGCTATCAGAACACAGAGATATTGAAGAAATTCGGAAAAAAACCAATTTTTCTCAAAAATTTCGAACTTTGACTGATATAACTCTTTCGTCTCTCACTTTAGCGATTGGATACACTATGATAAAAGTTAGAACTCTTCTCGGGGATATCAGAACAGAGAGATATTGGAGAAATTCGCACAAAAAATTTTACTCAAAAATTTCGAAATTTGACTGATATAAGTCTTTCATTTTTCAGTTCAGAAATTCGATACATCATGTTAAAAGGTATATATCTTCTGTGGGCTATCAGAACACAGAGATATTGAAGAAATTCGGAAAAAAACTAATTTTACTCAAAAATTTCGAACTTTGACTGATAAAACTCTTTCGTCTTTCACTTTAGCGATTCGATCCATTATGATAAAAGTTAGAACTCTTCTCGGGGCTATCAGAACACAGAGATATTGGAGAAATTCGCAAAAAGAATTTTACTCAAAAATTTCGAAATTTGACTGATATAAGTCTTTCCTTTTTCAGTTCATAAATTCGATACATCATGATAAAAGGTATATATCTTCTGTGGGCTATCAGAACACGGAGATATTGAAGAAATTCGTAAAAAAAAAATTTTACTCAAAAATTTAGAACTTTGACTGATATAATCCTTTCGTCTTTCGCTTTAGCGATTCGATCCATTATGATAAAAGTTAGAACTCTTCTCGGGGCTATCAGAACACAAAGATATTGGAGAAATTCGCACAAAAAATTTTACTCAAAAATTTCGAAATTTGACTGATATAAGTCTTTCCTTTTTCAGTTCAGAAATTCGATACATCATGATAAAAGGTATATATCTTCTGTGGGCTATCAGAACACAGAGATATTGAAGAAATTCGGAAAAAAAACAATTTTTCTCAAAAATTTCGAACTTTGACTGATATTACTCTTTCATCTCTCACTTTAGCGCTTGGATCCACTATGATAAAAGTTAGAACTCTTCTCGGGGATATCAGAACAGAGAGATATTGGAGAAATTCGCACAAAAAATTTTACTCAAAAATTTCGAAATTTGACTGATATAAGTCTTTCCTTTTTCAGTTCAGAAATTCGATACATCATGATAAAAGGTATATATCTTCTGTGGGCTATCAGAACACAGAGATATTGAAGAAATTCGGAAAAAAACTAATTTTACTCAAAGATTTCGAACTTTGACTGATATAACTCTTTCGTCTTTCACTTTAGCGATTCGATCCTTTATAATAAAAGTTAGAACTCTTCTCGGGGCTATCAGAACACAGAGATATTGGAGAAATTCGCAAAAAAAATTTTACTCAAAAATTTCGAAATTTGACTGATATAAGTCTTTGCTTTTTCAATTCAGAAATTCGATACATCATGATAAAAAGTATATATCTTCTGTGGGCTATCAGAACACAGAGATATTGAAGAAATTCGGAAAAAAACCAATTTTACTCAAAAATTTCGAACTTTGACTGATATAATCCTTTCGTCTTTCGCTTTAGCGATTCGATCCAGTATGATAAAAGTTAGAACACTTCTCGGGGCTATCAGAACACAAAGATATTGGAGAAATTCGCACAAAAAATTTTACTCAAAAATTTCGAAATTTGACTGATATAAGTCTTTCCTTTTTCAGTTCAGAAATTCGATACATCATGATAAAAGGTAAATATCTTCTGTGGGCTATCAGAACACAGAGATATTGAAGAAATTCGGAAAAAAACCAATTTTACTCAAAAATTTCGAACTTTGACTGATATAATCCTTTCGTCTTTCGCTTTAGCGATTCGATCCATTATGATAAAAGTTAAAACACTTCTCGGGGCTATCAGAACACAAAGATATTGGAGAAATTCGCACAAAAAATTTTACTCAAAAATTTCGAAATTTGACTGATATAAGTCTTTCCTTTTTCAGTTCAGAAATTCGATACATCATGATAAAAGGTAAATATCTTCTGTGGGCTATCAGAACACAGAGATATTGAAGAAATTCGGAAAAAAACCAATTTTACTCAAAAATTTCGAACTTTGACTGATATAATCCTTTCGTCTTTCGCTTTAGCGATTCGATCCATTATGATAAAAGTTAAAACACTTCTCGGGGCTATCAGAACACAAAGATATTGGAGAAATTCGCACAAAAAATTTTACTCAAAAATTTCGAAATTTGACTGATATAAGTCTTTCCTTTTTCAGTTCAGAAATTCGATGCATCATGTTAAAAGGTATATATCTTCTGTGGGCTATCAGAACACAGAGATATTGAAGAAATTCGGAAAAAAACCAATTTTTCTCAAAAATTTCGAACTTTGACTGATATAACTCTTTCGTCTCTCACTTTAGCGATTGGATCCACTATGATAAAAGTTAGAACTCTTCTCGGGGATATCAGAACAGAGAGATATTGGAGAAATTCGCACAAAAAATTTTACTCAAAAATTTCGAAATTTGACTCATATAAGTCTTTCCTTTTTCAGTTCAGAAATTCGATACATCATGATAAAAGATATATCTCTTCTTAGGGGTATCAGAACACAGAGATATTGAAGAAATTCGGAAAAAAACCAATTTTACTCAAAAATTTCGAACTTTGACTGATATAATACTTTCGTCTTTCGCTTGAGCGATTCGATCCATTATGATAAAAGTTAAAACTCTTCTCGGGGCTATGAGGACACAAAGATATTGGAGAAATTCGCACAAAAAATTTTACTCAAAAATTTCGAAATTTGACTGATATAAGTCTTTCCTTTTTCAGTTCAGAAATACGATACATCATGATAAAAGGTATATAACTTCTGTGGGCTATCAGAACACAGAGATATTGAAGAAATTCGGAAAAAAACGAATTTTACTCAAAAATTTCGAACTTTGACTGATATAACTCTTTCGTCTTTCACTTTAGCGATTGGATCCACTATGATAAAAGTTAGAACTCTTCTCGGGGATATCAGAACAGACAGATATTGGAGAAATTCGCAAAAAAAATTTTACTCAAAAATTTCGAAATTTGACTGATATAAGTCTTTCCTTTTTCAGTTCAGAAATTCGATACATCATGATAAAAGGTATATATCTTCTGTGGGCTATCAGAACACAGAGATATTGAAGAAATTCGGAAAAAAACCAATTTTACTCAAAAATTTCGAACTTTGACTGATATAACGCTTTCGTCTTTCACTTTAGCGATTCGATCCATTATGATAAAAGTTAGAACTCTTCTCGGGGCTATCAGAACACAGAGATATTGGAGAAATTCTCAAAAAAAATTTTACTCAAAAATTTCGAAATTTGACTGATATAAGTCTTTCCTTTTTCAGTTCAGAAATTCGATACATCATGATAAAAGATATATCTCTTCTTAGGGGTATCAGAACACAGAGATATTGAAGAAATTCGGAAAAAAACCAATTTTACTCAATAATTTCGAACTTTGACTGATATAATACTTTCGTCTTTCGCTTGAGCGATTCGATCCATTATGATAAAAGTTAGAACTCTTCTCGGGGCTATCAGATCACAAAGATATTGGAGAAATTCGCACAAAAAATTTTACTCAAAAATTTCGAAATTTGACTGATATAAGTCTTTCCTTTTTCAGTTCAGAAATTCGATACATCATGATAAAAGGTATATATCTTCTGTGGGCTATCAGAACACAGAGATATTGAAGAAATTCGGAAAAAAACCAATTTTTCTCAAAAATTTCGAACTTTGACTGATATAACTCTTTCGTCTCTCACTTTAGCGATTGGATCCACTATGATAAAAGTTAGAACTCTTCTCGGGGATATCAGAACAGAGAGATATTGGAGAAATTCGCACAAAAAATTTTACTCAAAAATTTCGAAATTTGACTGATATAAGTCTTTCATTTTTCAGTTCAGAAATTCGATACATCATGTTAAAAGGTATATATCTTCTGTGGGCTATCAGAACACAGAGATATTGAAGAAATTCGGAAAAAAACTAATTTTACTCAAAAATTTCGAACTTTGACTGATAAAACTCTTTCGTCTTTCACTTTAGCGATTCGATCCATTATGATAAAAGTTAGAACTCTTCTCGGGGCTATCAGAACACAGAGATATTGGAGAAATTCGCAAAAAGAATTTTACTCAAAAATTTCGAAATTTGACTGATATAAGTCTTTCCTTTTTCAGTTCATAAATTCGATACATCATGATAAAAGGTATATATCTTCTGTGGGCTATCAGAACACGGAGATATTGAAGAAATTCGTAAAAAAAAAATTTTACTCAAAAATTTAGAACTTTGACTGATATAATCCTTTCGTCTTTCGCTTTAGCGATTCGATCCATTATGATAAAAGTTAGAACTCTTCTCGGGGCTATCAGAACACAAAGATATTGGAGAAATTCGCACAAAAAATTTTACTCAAAAATTTCGAAATTTGACTGATATAAGTCTTTCCTTTTTCAGTTCAGAAATTCGATACATCATGATAAAAGGTATATATCTTCTGTGGGCTATCAGAACACAGAGATATTGAAGAAATTCGGAAAAAAAACAATTTTTCTCAAAAATTTCGAACTTTGACTGATATTACTCTTTCATCTCTCACTTTAGCGCTTGGATCCACTATGATAAAAGTTAGAACTCTTCTCGGGGATATCAGAACAGAGAGATATTGGAGAAATTCGCACAAAAAATTTTACTCAAAAATTTCGAAATTTGACTGATATAAGTCTTTCCTTTTTCAGTTCAGAAATTCGATACATCATGATAAAAGGTATATATCTTCTGTGGGCTATCAGAACACAGAGATATTGAAGAAATTCGGAAAAAAACTAATTTTACTCAAAGATTTCGAACTTTGACTGATATAACTCTTTCGTCTTTCACTTTAGCGATTCGATCCTTTATGATAAAAGTTAGAACTCTTCTCGGGGCTATCAGAACACAGAGATATTGGAGAAATTCGCAAAAAAAATTTTACTCAAAAATTTCGAAATTTGACTGATATAAGTCTTTGCTTTTTCAATTCAGAAATTCGATACATCATGATAAAAAGTATATATCTTCTGTGGGCTATCAGAACACAGAGATATTGAAGAAATTCGGAAAAAAACCAATTTTACTCAAAAATTTCGAACTTTGACTGATATAATCCTTTCGTCTTTCGCTTTAGCGATTCGATCCAGTATGATAAAAGTTAGAACACTTCTCGGGGCTATCAGAACACAAAGATATTGGAGAAATTCGCACAAAAAATTTTACTCAAAAATTTCGAAATTTGACTGATATAAGTCTTTCCTTTTTCAGTTCAGAAATTCGATACATCATGATAAAAGGTAAATATCTTCTGTGGGCTATCAGAACACAGAGATATTGAAGAAATTCGGAAAAAAACCAATTTTACTCAAAAATTTCGAACTTTGACTGATATAATCCTTTCGTCTTTCGCTTTAGCGATTCGATCCATTATGATAAAAGTTAAAACACTTCTCGGGGCTATCAGAACACAAAGATATTGGAGAAATTCGCACAAAAAATTTTACTCAAAAATTTCGAAATTTGACTGATATAAGTCTTTCCTTTTTCAGTTCAGAAATTCGATGCATCATGTTAAAAGGTATATATCTTCTGTGGGCTATCAGAACACAGAGATATTGAAGAAATTCGGAAAAAAACCAATTTTTCTCAAAAATTTCGAACTTTGACTGATATAACTCTTTCGTCTCTCACTTTAGCGATTGGATCCACTATGATAAAAGTTAGAACTCTTCTCGGGGATATCAGAACAGAGAGATATTGGAGAAATTCGCACAAAAAATTTTACTCAAAAATTTCGAAATTTGACTGATATAAGTCTTTCCTTTTTCAGTTCAGAAATTCGATACATCATGATAAAAGGTATATATCTTCTGTGGGCTATCAGAACACAGAGATATTGAAGAAATTCGGAAAAAAACCAATTTTTCTCAAAAATTTCGAACTTTGACTGATATAACACATTCGTCTTTCACTTTAGCGATTCGATCCATTATGATAAAAGTTAGAACTCTTCTCGGGGCTATCAGAACACAGAGATATTGGAGAAATTCGCAAAAAAAATTTTTCTCAAAAATTTCGAAATTTGACTGATATAAGTCTTTCCATTTTCAGTTCAGAAATTCGATACATCATGATAAAAGGTATATATCTTCTGTGGGCTATCAGAACACAGAGATATTGAAAAAATTCGGAAAAAAACCAATTTTACTCAAAAATTTCGAACTTTGACTGATATAATCCTTTCGTCTTTCGCTTTAGCGATTCGATCCATTATGATAAAAGTTAGAACTCTTATCGGGGCTATCAGAACACATAGATATTGGAGAAATTCGCACAAAAAATTTTACTCAAAAATTTCGAAATTTGACTGATATAAGTCTTTCCTTTTTCAGTTCAGAAATTCGATACATCATGATAAAAGGTATATATCTTCTGTGGGCTATCAGAACACAGATATATTGAAGAAATTCGGAAAAAAACCAATTTTTCTCAAAAATTTCGAACTTTGACTGATATAACTCTTTCATCTCTCACTTTAGCGCTTGGATCCACTATGATAAAAGTTAGAACTCTTCTCGGGGATATCAGAACAGAGAGATATTGGAGAAATTCGCACAAAAAATTTTACTCAAAAATTTCGAAATTTGACTGATATAAGTCTTTCCTTTTTCAGTTCAGAAATTCGATACATCATGATAAAAGGTATATATCTTCTGTGGGCTATCAGAACACAGATATATTGAAGAAATTCGGAAAAAAACCAATTTTTCTCAAAAATTTCGAACTTTGACTGATATAACTCTTTCATCTCTCACTTTAGCGCTTGGATCCACTATGATAAAAGTTAGAACTCTTCTCGGGGATATCAGAACAGAGAGATATTGGAGAAATTCGCACAAAAAATTTTACTCAAAAATTTCGAAATTTGACTGATATAAGTCTTTCCTTTTTCAGTTCAGAAATTCGATGCATCATGATAAAAGGTATATATCTTCTGTGGGCTATCAGAACACAGAGATATTGAAGAAATTCGGAAAAAAACTAATTTTACTCAAAAATTTCGAACTTTGACTGATATAACTCTTTCGTCTTTCACTTTAGCGATTCGATCCTTTGTGATAAAAGTTAGAACTCTTCTCGGGGCTATCAGAACACAGAGATATTGGAGAAATTCGCAAAAAAAATTTTACTCAAAAATTTCGAAATTTGACTGATATAAGTCTTTCCTTTTTCAGTTCAGAAATTCGATACATCATGATAAAAGGTATATATCTTCTGTGGGCTATCAGAACACAGAGATATTGAAGAAATTCGGAAAAAAACCAATTTTACTCAAAAATTTCGAACTTTGACTGATATAATCCTTTCGTCTTTCGCTTTAGCGATTCGATCCATTATGATAAAAGTTAGAACACTTCTCGGGGCTATCAGAACACAAAGATATTGGAGAAATTCGCACAAAAAATTTTACTCAAAAATTTCGAAATTTGACTGATATAAGTCTTTCCTTTTTCAGTTCAGAAAATCGATACATCATGATAAAAGGTATATATCTTCTGTGGGCTATCAGAACACAGAGATATTGAAGAAATTCGGAAAAAAAAAATTTTACTCAAAAATTTCGAACTTTGACTGATATAATCCTTTCGTCTTTCGCTTTAGCGATTCGATCCATTATGATAAAAGTTAGAACTCTTCTCGGGGCTATCAGAACACAAAGATATTGGAGAAATTCGCACAAAAGATTTTACTCAAAAATTTCGAAGTTTGACTGATATAAGTCTTTCCTTTTTCAGTTCAGAAATTCGATGCATCATGATAAAAGGTATATATCTTCTGTGGGCTATCAGAACACAGAGATATTGAAGAAATTCGGAAAAAAACCAATTTTTCTCAAAAATTTCGAACTTTGACTGATATAATTCTTTCGTCTCTCACTTTAGCGATTGGATACACTATGATAAAAGTTAGAACTCTTCTCGGGGATATCAGAACAGAGAGATATTGGAGAAATTCGCACAAAAAATTTTACTCAAAAATTTCGAAATTTGACTGATATAAGTCTTTCATTTTTCAGTTCAGAAATTCGATACATCATGTTAAAAGGTATATATCTTCTGTGGGCTATCAGAACACAGAGATATTGAAGAAATTCGGAAAAAAATAATTTTACTCAAAAATTTCGAACTTTGACTGATATAACTCTTTCGTCTTTCACTTTAGCGATTCGATCCATTATGATAAAAGTTAGAACTCTTCTCGGGGCTATCAGAACACAGAGATATTGGAGAAATTCGCAAAAAGAATTTTACTCAAAAATTTCGAAATTTGACTGATATAAGTCTTTCCTTTTTCAGTTCATAAATTCGATACATCATGATAAAAGGTATATATCTTCTGTGGGCTATCAGAACACGGAGATATTGAAGAAATTCGTAAAAAAAAAATTTTACTCAAAAATTTAGAACTTTGACTGATATAATCCTTTCGTCTTTCGCTTTAGCGATTCGATCCATTATGATAAAAGTTAGAACTCTTCTCGGGGCTATCAGAACACAAAGATATTGGAGAAATTCGCACAAAAAATTTTACTCAAAAATTTCGAAATTTGACTGATATAAGTCTTTCCTTTTTCAGTTCATAAATTCGATACATCATGATAAAAGATATATCTCTTCTTAGGGGTATCAGAACACAGAGATATTGAAGAAATTCGGAAAAAAAACCATTTTTTCTCAAAAATTTCGAACTTTGACTGATATAATACTTTCGTCTTTCGCTTGAGCGATTCGATCCATTATGATAAAAGTTAAAACTCTTCTCGGGGCTATGAGAACACAAAGATATTGGAGAAATTCGCACAAAAAATTTTACTCAAAAATTTCGAAATTTGACTGATATAAGTCTTTCCTTTTTCAGTTCTCAAATTCGATACATCATGATAAAAGATATATATCTTCTGTGGGCTATCAGAACACAGAGATATTGAAGAAATTCGGAAAAAAACGAATTTTACTCAAAAATTTCGAACTTTGACAGATATAACACTTTCGTCTTTCACTTTAGCGATTGGATCCACTATGATAAAAGTTAGAACTCTTCTCGGGGATATCAGAACAGAGAGATATTGGAGAAATTCGCACAAAAAATTTTACTCAAAAATTTCGAAATTTGACTGATATAAGTCTTTCATTTTTCAGTTCAGAAATTCGATACATCATGTTAAAAGGTATATATCTTCTGTGGGCTATCAGAACACAGAGATATTGAAGAAATTCGGAAAAAAACTAATTTTACTCAAAAATTTCGAACTTTGACTGATATAACTCTTTCGTCTTTCACTTTAGCGATTCGATCCATTATGATAAAAGTTAGAACTCTTCTCGGGGCTATCAGAATACAGAGATATTGGAGAAATTCGCAAAAAAAATTTTACTCAAAAATTTCGAAATTTGACTGATATAAGTCTTTCCTTTTTCAGTTCAGAAATTCGATACAACATGATAAAAGGTATATATCTTCTGTGGGCTATCAGAACACAGAGATATTGAAGAAATTCGGAAAAAAACCAATTTTTCTCAAAAATTTCGAACTTTGACTGATATAACTCTTTCGTCTTTCACTTTAGCGATTCGATCCATTATGATAAAAGTTAGAACTCTTCTAGGGGCTATCAGAACACAGAGATATTGGAGAAATTCTCAAAAAAAATTTTACTCAAAAATTTCGAAATTTGACTGATATAAGTCTTTCCTTTTTCAGTTCAGAAATTCGATACATCATGATAAAAGATATATCTTTTCTTAGGGGTATCAGAACACAGAGATATTGAAGAAATTCGGAAAAAAACCAATTTTACTCAAAAATTTCGAACTTTGACTGATATAATACTTTCGTCTTTCGCTTGAGCGATTCGATCCGTTATGATAAAAGTTAGAACACTTCTCGGGGCTATCAGAACACAAAGATATTGGAGAAATTCGAACAAAAAATTTTACTCAAAAATTTCGAAATTTGACTGATATAAGTCTTTCCTTTTTCAGTTCAGAAATTCGATACATCATGATAAAAGGTAAATAACTTCTGTGGGCTATCAGAACACAGAGATATTGAAGAAATTCGGAAAAAAACCAATTTTACTCAAAAATTTCGAACTTTGACTGATATAATCCTTTCGTCTTTCGCTTTAGCGATTCGATCCATTATGATAAAAGTTAGAACACTTCTCGGGGCTATCAGAACACAAAGATATTGGAGAAATTCGCACAAAAAATTTTACTCAAAAATTTCGAAATTTGACTGATATAAGTCTTTCCTTTTTCAGTTCAGAAATTCGATGCATCATGATAAAAGGTATATATCTTCTGTGGGCTATCAGAACACAGAGATATTGAAGAAATTCGGAAAAAAACCAATTTTTCTCAAAAATTTCGAACTTTGACTGATATAACTCTTTCGTCTCTCACTTTAGCGATTGGATCCACTATGATAAAAGTTAGAACTCTTCTCGGGGATATCAGAACAGAGAGATATTGGAGAAATTCGCACAAAAAATTTTACTCAAAAATTTCGAAATTTGACTGATATAAGTCTTTCCTTTTTCAGTTCAGAAATTCGATACATCATGTTAAAAGGTATATATCTTCTGTGGGCTATCAGAACACAGAGATATTGAAGAAATTCGGAAAAAACTAATTTTACTCAAAAATTTCGAACTTTGACTGATATAACTCTTTCGTCTTTCACTTTAGCAATTCGATCCATTATGATAAAAGTTAGAACTCTTCTCGGGGCTATCAGAATACAGAGATATTGGAGAAATTCGCAAAAAAAATTTTACTCAAAAATTTCGAAATTTGACTGATATAAGTCTTTCCTTTTTCAGTTCAGAAATACGATACATCATGATAAAAGGTATATAACTTCTGTGGGCTATCAGAACACAGAGATATTGAAGAAATTCGGAAAAAAACGAATTTTACTCAAAAATTTCGAACTTTGACTGATATAACTCTTTCGTCTTTCACTTTAGCGATTGGATCCACTATGATAAAAGTTAGAACTCTTCTCGGGGATATCAGAACAGACAGATATTGGAGAAATTCGCAAAAAAAATTTTACTCAAAAATTTCGAAATTTGACTGATATAAGTCTTACCTTTTTCAGTTCAGAAATTCGATACATCATGATAAAAGGGTTATATCTTCTGTGGGCTATCAGAACACAGAGATATTGAAGAAATTCGGAAAAAAACCAATTTTTCTCAAAAATTTCGAACTTTGACTGATATAACTCTTTCGTCTCTCACTTTAGCGATTGGATCCACTATGATAAAAGTTAGAACTCTTCTCGGGGATATCAGAACAGAGAGATATTGGAGAAATTCGCACAAAAAATTTTACTCAAAAATTTCGAAATTTGACTGATATAAGTCTTTCCTTTTTCAGTTCAGAAATTCGATACATCATGATAAAAGGTATATATCTTCTGTGGGCTATCAGAACACAGAGATATTGAAGAAATTCGGAAAAAAACCAATTTTTCTCAAAAATTTCGAACTTTGACTGATATAACTCTTTCATCTCTCACTTTAGCGCTTGGATCCACTATGATAAAAGTTAGAACTCTTCTCGGGGATATCAGAACAGAGAGATATTGGAGAAATTCGCACAAAAAATTTTACTCAAAAATTTCGAAATTTGACTGATATAAGTCTTTCCTTTTTCAGTTCAGAAATTCGATACATCATGATAAAAGGTATATATCTTCTGTGGGCTATCAGAACACAGAGATATTGAAGAAATTCGGAAAAAAACTAATTTTACTCAAAAATTTCGAACTTTGACTGATATAACTCTTTCGTCTTTCACTTTAGCGATTCGATCCTTTATGATAAAAGTTAGAACTCTTCTCGGGGCTATCAGAACACAGAGATATTGGAGAAATTCGCAAAAAATATGTTACTCAAAAATTTCGAAATTTGACTGATATAAGTCTTTGCTTTTTCAGTTCAGAAATTCGATACATCATGATAAAAGGTATATATCTTCTGTGGGCTATCAGAACACAGAGATATTGAAGAAATTCGGAAAAAAACCAATTTTACTCAAAAATTTCGAACTTTGACTGATATAATCCTTTCGTCTTTCGCTTTAGCGATTCGATCCATTATGATAAAAGTTAGAACTCTTCTCGGGGCTATCAGAACACAAAGATATTGGAGAAATTCGCACAAAAAATTTTACTCAAAAATTTCGAAATTTGACTGATATAAGTCTTTCCTTTTTCAGTTCAGAAATTCGATACATCATGATAAAAGGTATATATCTTCTGTGGGCTATCAGAACACAGAGATATTGAAGAAATTCGGAAAAAAACCAATTTTTCTCAAAAATTTCGAACTTTGACTGATATAACTCTTTCGTTTCTCACTTTAGCGATTGGATCCACTATGATAAAAGTTAGAACTCTTCTCGGGTATATCAGAACAGAGAGATATTGGAGAAATTCGCACAAAAAATTTTACTCAAAAATTTCGAAATTTGACTGATATAAGTCTTTCATTTTTCAGTTCAGAAATTCGATACATCATGTTAAAAGGTATATATTTTCTGTGGGCTATCAGAACACAGAGATATTGAAGAAATTCGGAAAAAAACTAATTTTACTCAAAAATTTCGAACTTTGACTGATATAACTCTTTCGTCTTTCACTTTAGCGATTCGATCCATTATGATAAAAGTTAGAACTCTTCTCGGGGCTATCAGAACACAGAGATATTGGAGAAATTCGCAAAAAAAATTGTACTCAAAAATTTCGAAATTTGACTGATATAAGTCTTTCCTTTTTCAGTTCAGAAATTCGATACAACATGATAAAAGGTATATATCTTCTGTGGGCTATCAGAACACAGAGATATTGAAGAAATTCGGAAAAAACCAATTTTACTCAAAAATTTCGAACTTTGACTGATATAACTCTTTCGTCTTTCACTTTAGCGATTCGATCCATTATGATAAAAGTTAGAACTCTTCTCGGGGCTATCAGAACACAGAGATATTGGAGAAATTCGCAAAAAAAATTTTACTCAAAAATTTCGAAATTTGACTGATATAAGTCTTTCCTTTTTCAGTTCAGAAATTCGATACATCATGATAAAAGATATATCTCTTCTTAGGGGTATCAGAACACAGAGATATTGAAGAAATTCGGAAAAAAACCAATTTTACTCAAAAATTTCGAACTTTGACTGATATAATACTTTCGTCTTTCGCTTGAGCGATTCGATCCATTATGATAAAAGTTAAAACTCTTCTCGGGGCTATCAGAACACAAAGATATTGGAGAAATTCGCACAAAAAATTTTACTCAAAAATTTCGAAATTTGACTGATATAAGTCTTTCCTTTTTCAGTTCAGAAATTCGATACATCATGATAAAAGGTATATATCTTCTGTGGGCTATCAGAACACAGAGATATTGAAGAAATTCGGAAAAAAACTAATTTTACTCAAAAATTTCGAACTTTGACTGATAAAACTCTTTCGTCTTTCACTTTAGCGATTGGATACACTATGATAAAAGTTAGAACTCTTCTCGGGGATATCAGAACAGAGAGATATTGGAGAAATTCGCACAAAAAATTTTACTCAAAAATTTCGAAATTTGACTTATATAAGTCTTTCATTTTTCAGTTCAGAAATTCGATACATCATGTTAAAAGGTATATATCTTCTGTGGGCTATCAGAACACAGAGATATTGAAGAAATTCGGAAAAAAACTAATTTTACTCAAAAATTTCGAACTTTGACTGATATAACTCTTTCGTCTTTCACTTTAGCGATTCGATCCATTATGATAAAAGTTAGAACTCTTCTCGGGGCTATCAGAACACAGAGATATTGGAGAAATTCGCAAAAAAATTTTACTCAAATATTTCGAAATTTGACTGATATAAGTCTTTCCTTTTTCAGTTCATAAATTCGATACATCATGATAAAAGGTATATATCTTCTGTGGGCTATCAGAACACGGAGATATTGAAGAAATTCGTAAAAAAAAAATTTTACTCAAAAATTTAGAACTTTGACTGATATAATCCTTTCGTCTTTCGCTTTAGCGATTCGATCCATTATGATAAAAGTTAGAACTCTTCTCGGGGCTATCAGAACACAAAGATATTGGAGAAATTCGCACAAAAAATTTTACTCAAAAATTTCGAAATTTGACTGATATAAGTCTTTCCTTTTTCAGTTCAGAAATTCGATACATCATGATAAAAGGTATATATCTTCTGTGGGCTATCAGAACACAGAGATATTGAAGAAATTCGGAAAAAAAACAATTTTTCTCAAAAATTTCGAACTTTGACTGATATTACTCTTTCATCTCTCACTTTAGCGCTTGGATCCACTATGATAAAAGTTAGAACTCTTCTCGGGGCTATCAGAACACAGAGATATTGGAGAAATTCGCAAAAAAAATTTTACTCAAAAATTTCGAAATTTGACTGATATAAGTCTTTGCTTTTTCAATTCAGAAATTCGATACATCATGATAAAAAGTATATATCTTCTGTGGGCTATCAGAACACAGAGATATTGAAGAAATTCGGAAAAAAACCAATTTTACTCAAAAATTTCGAACTTTGACTGATATAATCCTTTCGTCTTTCGCTTTAGCGATTCGATCCAGTATGATAAAAGTTAGAACACTTCTCGGGGCTATCAGAACACAAAGATATTGGAGAAATTCGCACAAAAAATTTTACTCAAAAATTTCGAAATTTGACTGATATAAGTCTTTCCTTTTTCAGTTCAGAAATTCGATACATCATGATAAAAGGTAAATATCTTCTGTGGGCTATCAGAACACAGAGATATTGAAGAAATTCGGAAAAAAACCAATTTTACTCAAAAATTTCGAACTTTGACTGATATAATCCTTTCGTCTTTCGCTTTAGCGATTCGATCCATTATGATAAAAGTTAAAACACTTCTCGGGGCTATCAGAACACAAAGATATTGGAGAAATTCGCACAAAAAATTTTACTCAAAAATTTCGAAATTTGACTGATATAAGTCTTTCCTTTTTCAGTTCAGAAATTCGATGCATCATGTTAAAAGGTATATATCTTCTGTGGGCTATCAGAACACAGAGATATTGAAGAAATTCGGAAAAAAACCAATTTTTCTCAAAAATTTCGAACTTTGACTGATATAACTCTTTCGTCTCTCACTTTAGCGATTGGATCCACTATGATAAAAGTTAGAACTCTTCTCGGGGATATCAGAACAGAGAGATATTGGAGAAATTCGCACAAAAAATTTTACTCAAAAATTTCGAAATTTGACTGATATAAGTCTTTCCTTTTTCAGTTCAGAAATTCGATACATCATGATAAAAGATATATCTCTTCTTAGGGGTATCAGAACACAGAGATATTGAAGAAATTCGGAAAAAAACCAATTTTACTCAAAAATTTCGAACTTTGACTGATATAATACTTTCGTCTTTCGCTTGAGCGATTCGATCCATTATGATAAAAGTTAAAACTCTTCTCGGGGCTATGAGAACACAAAGATATTGGAGAAATTCGCACAAAAAATTTTACTCAAAAATTTCGAAATTTGACTGATATAAGTCTTTCATATTTCAGTTCAGAAATACGATACATCATGATAAAAGGTATATAACTTCTGTGGGCTATCAGAACACAGAGATATTGAAGAAATTCGGAAAAAAACAATTTTACTCAAAAATTTCGAACTTTGACTGATATAACTCTTTCGTCTTTCACTTTAGCGATTGGATCCACTATGATAAAAGTTAGAACTCTTCTCGGGGATATCAGAACAGACAGATATTGGAGAAATTCGCAAAAAAAATTTTACTCAAAAATTTCGAAATTTGACTGATATAAGTCTTTCCTTTTTCAGTTCAGAAATTCGATACATCATGATAAAAGGTATATATCTTCTGTGGGCTATCAGAACACAGAGATATTGAAAAATTCGGAAAAAAACCAATTTTACTCAAAAATTTCGAACTTTGACTGATATAACTCTTTCGTCTTTCACTTTAGCGATTCGATCCATTATGATAAAAGTTAGAACTCTTCTAGGGGCTATCAGAACACAGAGATATTGGAGAAATTCTCAAAAAAAATTTTACTCAAAAATTTCGAAATTTGACTGATATAAGTCTTTCCTTTTTCAGTTCAGAAATTCGATACATCATGATAAAAGATATATCTCTTCTTAGGGGTATCAGAACACAGAGATATTGAAGAAATTCGGAAAAAAACCAATTTTACTCAAAAATTTCGAACTTTGACTGATATAATACTTTCGTCTTTCACTTGAGCGATTCGATCCATTATGATAAAAGTTAAAACTCTTCTCGGGGCTATCAGATCACAAAGATATTGGAGAAATTCGCACAAAAAATTTTACTCAAAAATTTCGAAATTTGACTGATATAAGTCTTTCCTTTTTCAGTTCAGAAATTCGATGCATCATGATAAAAGGTATATATCTTCTGTGGGCTATCAGAACACAGAGATATTGAAGAAATTCGGAAAAAAACCAATTTTTCTCAAAAATTTCGAACTTTGACTGATATAACTCTTTCGTCTCTCACTTTAGCGATTGGATACACTATGATAAAAGTTAGAACTCTTCTCGGGGATATCAGAACAGAGAGATATTGGAGAAATTCGCACAAAAAATTTTACTCAAAAATTTCGAAATTTGACTGATATAAGTCTTTCATTTTTCAGTTCAGAAATTCGATACATCATGTTAAAAGGTATATATCTTCTGTGGGCTATCAGAACACAGAGATATTGAAGAAATTCGGAAAAAAACTAATTTTACTCAAAAATTTCGAACTTTGACTGATAAAACTCTTTCGTCTTTCACTTTAGCGATTCGATCCATTATGATAAAAGTTAGAACTCTTCTCGGGGCTATCAGAACACAGAGATATTGGAGAAATTCGCAAAAAAATTTTACTCAAAAATTTCGAAATTTGACTGATATAAGTCTTTCCTTTTTCAGTTCATAAATTCGATACATCATGATAAAAGGTATATATCTTCTGTGGGCTATCAGAACACGGAGATATTGAAGAAATTCGTAAAAAAAAAATTTTACTCAAAAATTTAGAACTTTGACTGATATAATCCTTTCGTCTTTCGCTTTAGCGATTCGATCCATTATGATAAAAGTTAGAACTCTTCTCGGGGCTATCAGAACACAAAGATATTGGAGAAATTCGCACAAAAAATTTTACTCAAAAATTTCGAAATTTGACTGATATAAGTCTTTCCTTTTTCAGTTCAGAAATTCGATACATCATGATAAAAGGTATATATCTTCTGTGGGCTATCAGAACACAGAGATATTGAAGAAATTCGGAAAAAAAACAATTTTTCTCAAAAATTTCGAACTTTGACTGATATTACTCTTTCATCTCTCACTTTAGCGCTTGGATCCACTATGATAAAAGTTAGAACTCTTCTCGGGGATATCAGAACACAGAGATATTGGAGAAATTCGCACAAAAAATTTTACTCAAAAATTTCGAAATTTGACTGATATAAGTCTTTCCTTTTTCAGTTCAGAAATTCGATACATCATGATAAAAGGTATATATCTTCTGTGGGCTATCAGAACACAGAGATATTGAAGAAATTCGGAAAAAAACTAATTTTACTCAAAGATTTCGAACTTTGACTGATATAACTCTTTCGTCTTTCACTTTAGCGATTCGATCCATTATGATAAAAGTTAGAACTCTTCTCGGGGCTATCAGAACACAGAGATATTGGAGAAATTCGCAAAAAAAATTTTACTCAAAAATTTCGAAATTTGACTGATATAAGTCTTTGCTTTTTCAATTCAGAAATTCGATACATCATGATAAAAAGTATATATCTTCTGTGGGCTATCAGAACACAGAGATATTGAAGAAATTCGGAAAAAAACCAATTTTACTCAAAAATTTCGAACTTTGACTGATATAACTCCTTTCGTCTTTCGCTTTAGCGATTCGATCCAGTATGATAAAAGTTAGAACACTTCTCGGGGCTATCAGAACACAAAGATATTGGAGAAATTCGCACAAAAAATTTTACTCAAAAATTTCGAAATTTGACTGATATAAGTCTTTCCTTTTTCAGTTCAGAAATTCGATACATCATGATAAAAGGTATATATCTTCTGTGGGCTATCAGAACACAGAGATATTGAAGAAATTCGGAAAAAAACCAATTTTACTCAAAAATTTCGAACTTTGACTGATATAATCCTTTCGTCTTTCGCTTTAGCGATTCGATCCATTATGATAAAAGTTAAAACACTTCTCGGGGCTATCAGAACACAAAGATATTGGAGAAATTCGCACAAAAAATTTTACTCAAAAATTTCGAAATTTGACTGATATAAGTCTTTCCTTTTTCAGTTCAGAAATTCGATGCATCATGTTAAAAGGTATATATCTTCTGTGGGCTATCAGAACACAGAGATATTGAAGAAATTCGGAAAAAAACCAATTTTACTCAAAAATTTCGAACTTTGACTGATATAACTCTTTCGTCTCTCATTTTAGCGATTGGATCCACTATGATAAAAGTTAGAACTCTTCTCGGGGATGTCAGAACAGAGAGATATTGGAGAAATTCGCACAAAAAATTTTACTCAAAGATTTCGAAATTTGACTGATATAAGTCTTTCCTTTTTCAGTTCAGAATTTCGATACATCATGATAAAAGGTATATATCTTCTGTGGGCTATCAGAACACAGATATATTGAAGAAATTCGGAAAAAAACCAATTTTACTCAAAAATTTCGAACTTTGACTGATATAACTCTTTCGTCTTTCACTTTAGCGATTCGATCCATTATGATAAAAGTTAGAACTCTTCTCGGGGCTATCAGAACACAGAGATATTGGAGAAATTCGCAAAAAAAATTTTTACTCAAAGATTTCGAATTTTGACTGATATAAGTCTTTCAATTTTCAGTTCAGAAATTCGATACATCATGATAAAAGGTATATATCTTCTGTGGGCTATCAGAACACAGAGATATTGAAGAAATTCGGAAAAAAACCAATTTTACTCAAAAATTTCGAACTTTGACTGATATAATCCTTTCGTCTTTCGCTTTAGCGATTCGATCCATTATGATAAAAGTTAGAACTCTTATCGGGGCTATCAGAACACATAGATATTGGAGAAATTCGCACAAAAAATTTTACTCAAAAATTTCGAAATTTGACTGATATAAGTCTTTCCTTTTTCAGTTCAGAAATTCGATACATCATGATAAAAGGTATATATCTTCTGTGGGCTATCAGAACACAGATATATTGAAGAAATTCGGAAAAAAACCAATTTTTCTCAAAAATTTCGAACTTTGACTGATATAACTCTTTCATCTCTCACTTTAGCGCTTGGATCCACTATGATAAAAGTTAGAACTCTTCTTGGGGATATCAGAACAGAGAGATATTGGAGAAATTCGCACAAAAAATTTTACTCAAAAATTTCGAAATTTGACTGATATAAGTCTTTCCTTTTTCAGTTCAGAAATTCGATGCATCATGATAAAAGGTATATATCTTCTGTGGGCTATCAGAACACAGAGATATTGAAGAAATTCGGAAAAAAACCAATTTTACTCAAAAATTTCGAACTTTCACTGATATAATACTTTCGTCTTTCGCTTGAGCGATTCGATCCATTATGATAAAAGTTAAAACTCTTCTCGGGGCTATGAGAACACAAAGATATTGGAGAAATTCACACAAAAAATTTTACTCAAAAATTTCGAAATTTGACTGATATAAGTCTTCCCTTTTTCAGTTCAGAAATTCGATACATCATGATAAAAGGTATATATCTTCTGTGGGCTATCAGAACACAGAGATATTGAAGAAATTCGGAAAAAAACTAATTTTACTCAAAAATTTCGAACTTTGACTGATATAACTCTTTCGTCTTTCACTTTAGCGATTCGATCCATTATGATAAAAGTTAGAACTCTTCTCGGGTCTATCAGAACACAGAGATATTGGAGAAATTCGCAAAAAAAATTTTACTCAAAAATTTCGAAATTTGACTGATATAAGTCTTTCCTTTTTCAGTTCAGAAATTCAATACATCATGATAAAAGGTATATATCTTCTGTGGGCTATCAGAACACAGAGATATTGAAGAAATTCGGAAAAAAACCAATTTTACTCAAAAATTTCGAACTTTGTCTGATATAAGTCTTTCGTTTTTCATTTTACCGATTCGATCCATCATGAGAATAGTTACAACTCTTCGGGAGCTATCAGAACACAGAGATATTGGAGAAATTCGCAATTAAAATTTTTCTCAAAGATTTTAGTCTGATTTAAATCTTTCGTTTTTCACTTTAGCGATTCGATCCATCATGAAAAAAGTTAAAAGTCTTCTGGGGGCTATCAGAACACAAAAATATTGGAGAAATTCGCAAAAGAAATTTTTCTCAAAAATTTTGGTCTGATATAAGTCTTTCGTTTTTCACTTTAGCGATTCGATCCATCATGATAAAAGTTTGAACTCTTCTGGGGTCTATCAGAACACAGAGATATTGGAAAAATTCGCAAAAAAAATTTTTCTCAAAAATTTTGTTCGGATATAAGTCTTTCGTTTTTCACTTTAGCGATTCGATTCATCATGATAAAAGTTTGAACTCTTCTGAGGGCTATCAGAACACAGAGATATTTGAGAAAATTGCAAAAAAAATTTTACTCAAATATTTCGAACTGTGACTGATATAACTCTTTCGTTTTTCACTTTAGCGATTCGATCCATCACGATAAAAGTTTGAACTCTTCTGCGGGCTATCAGAACACAGATATATTGGAGACATTCGCAAAAGAAATTTTTCTTTATAATTTTCGTCTGATGTAAGCCTTTCGTTTTTCATTTTACCGATTCGATCCATCATGAGAAAAGTTATAACTCTTCGGGGGCTATCAGAACACAGAGATATTGGAGAAATTCGCAAATAAAATTTTTCTCAAAAATTTTGGTCTGATATAAGTCTTTCGTTTTTCACTTTAGCGATTCGATCCATCATGATAAAAGTTTGAACTCTTCTGGGGTCTATCAGAACACAGAGATATTGGAGAAATTCGCAAAAAAAATTTTTCTCAAAAATTTTGGTCTGATATAAGTCTTTCGTTTTTCACTTTGGCGATTCGATCCATCATGAAAAAAGTTAAAAGTCTTCTGGGGGCTATCAGAACACAAAAATATTGGAGAAATTCGCAAAAGAAATTTTTCTCAAAAATTTTGGTCTGATATACGAGGTGTGTTCAAAAAGTATCGCGAATTTTGTGTTTTTCAAAAATTATTTATTTATTCATGAATATCTATTTTGTCCCCTTCAAAGTAATCCCCATGAGATATTATACACTTGTGCCAACGGTTTTTCCAATCTTCGAAGCACTTCAAAAAATCATTTTTTTTTATCTTGTTCAGCTCCTCCTTCGATGCCGTCTTTATCTCGTCAAGCGTAGCGTAACGTCGTCCTTTCATGGGCCTCTTCAGTTTAGGGAACAAGAAAAAGTCACAGGGGGACCAGATCTGGGGAATACGGTGGCTGCGGCATCATTAGTGTGTTGTTTTTGGCCAAAAAGTCGCGCACAAGCAACGATGTGTGAGCAGGGGCGTTTGGTACGAATTTCGCGGCGACCCGTCTCATGCCCAAATCATTGATAAAAATCGAATGGCACGAGCCAATCGATATGTTTAGGTCCTCAGCAACTTCTCTAACGGTGATTCGACGATTGGCCAATACCATTTTCTCCACTTCATTAATTTTTTCGTCTGTT